>NC_072852.1:219859016-219866516 GCF_028858705.1 Grus americana
GGGTTAGGGTTAGGGTTAGGGTTAGGGTTAGGGTTAGGGTTAGGGTTAGGGTTAGGGTTAGGGTTAGGGTTAGGGTTAGGGTTAGGGTTAGGGTTAGGGTTAGGGTTAGGGTTAGGGTTAGGGTTAGGGTTAGGGTTAGGGTTAGGGTTAGGGTTAGGGTTAGGGTTAGGGTTAGGGTTAGGGTTAGGGTTAGGGTTAGGGTTAGGGTTAGGGTTAGGGTTAGGGTTAGGGTTAGGGTTAGGGTTAGGGTTAGGGTTAGGGTTAGGGTTAGGGTTAGGGTTAGGGTTAGGGTTAGGGTTAGGGTTAGGGTTAGGGTTAGGGTTAGGGTTAGGGTTAGGGTTAGGGTTAGGGTTAGGGTTAGGGTTAGGGTTAGGGTTAGGGTTAGGGTTAGGGTTAGGGTTAGGGTTAGGGTTAGGGTTAGGGTTAGGGTTAGGGTTAGGGTTAGGGTTAGGGTTAGGGTTAGGGTTAGGGTTAGGGTTAGGGTTAGGGTTAGGGTTAGGGTTAGGGTTAGGGTTAGGGTTAGGGTTAGGGTTAGGGTTAGGGTTAGGGTTAGGGTTAGGGTTAGGGTTAGGGTTAGGGTTAGGGTTAGGGTTAGGGTTAGGGTTAGGGTTAGGGTTAGGGTTAGGGTTAGGGTTAGGGTTAGGGTTAGGGTTAGGGTTAGGGTTAGGGTTAGGGTTAGGGTTAGGGTTAGGGTTAGGGTTAGGGTTAGGGTTAGGGTTAGGGTTAGGGTTAGGGTTAGGGTTAGGGTTAGGGTTAGGGTTAGGGTTAGGGTTAGGGTTAGGGTTAGGGTTAGGGTTAGGGTTAGGGTTAGGGTTAGGGTTAGGGTTAGGGTTAGGGTTAGGGTTAGGGTTAGGGTTAGGGTTAGGGTTAGGGTTAGGGTTAGGGTTAGGGTTAGGGTTAGGGTTAGGGTTAGGGTTAGGGTTAGGGTTAGGGTTAGGGTTAGGGTTAGGGTTAGGGTTAGGGTTAGGGTTAGGGTTAGGGTTAGGGTTAGGGTTAGGGTTAGGGTTAGGGTTAGGGTTAGGGTTAGGGTTAGGGTTAGGGTTAGGGTTAGGGTTAGGGTTAGGGTTAGGGTTAGGGTTAGGGTTAGGGTTAGGGTTAGGGTTAGGGTTAGGGTTAGGGTTAGGGTTAGGGTTAGGGTTAGGGTTAGGGTTAGGGTTAGGGTTAGGGTTAGGGTTAGGGTTAGGGTTAGGGTTAGGGTTAGGGTTAGGGTTAGGGTTAGGGTTAGGGTTAGGGTTAGGGTTAGGGTTAGGGTTAGGGTTAGGGTTAGGGTTAGGGTTAGGGTTAGGGTTAGGGTTAGGGTTAGGGTTAGGGTTAGGGTTAGGGTTAGGGTTAGGGTTAGGGTTAGGGTTAGGGTTAGGGTTAGGGTTAGGGTTAGGGTTAGGGTTAGGGTTAGGGTTAGGGTTAGGGTTAGGGTTAGGGTTAGGGTTAGGGTTAGGGTTAGGGTTAGGGTTAGGGTTAGGGTTAGGGTTAGGGTTAGGGTTAGGGTTAGGGTTAGGGTTAGGGTTAGGGTTAGGGTTAGGGTTAGGGTTAGGGTTAGGGTTAGGGTTAGGGTTAGGGTTAGGGTTAGGGTTAGGGTTAGGGTTAGGGTTAGGGTTAGGGTTAGGGTTAGGGTTAGGGTTAGGGTTAGGGTTAGGGTTAGGGTTAGGGTTAGGGTTAGGGTTAGGGTTAGGGTTAGGGTTAGGGTTAGGGTTAGGGTTAGGGTTAGGGTTAGGGTTAGGGTTAGGGTTAGGGTTAGGGTTAGGGTTAGGGTTAGGGTTAGGGTTAGGGTTAGGGTTAGGGTTAGGGTTAGGGTTAGGGTTAGGGTTAGGGTTAGGGTTAGGGTTAGGGTTAGGGTTAGGGTTAGGGTTAGGGTTAGGGTTAGGGTTAGGGTTAGGGTTAGGGTTAGGGTTAGGGTTAGGGTTAGGGTTAGGGTTAGGGTTAGGGTTAGGGTTAGGGTTAGGGTTAGGGTTAGGGTTAGGGTTAGGGTTAGGGTTAGGGTTAGGGTTAGGGTTAGGGTTAGGGTTAGGGTTAGGGTTAGGGTTAGGGTTAGGGTTAGGGTTAGGGTTAGGGTTAGGGTTAGGGTTAGGGTTAGGGTTAGGGTTAGGGTTAGGGTTAGGGTTAGGGTTAGGGTTAGGGTTAGGGTTAGGGTTAGGGTTAGGGTTAGGGTTAGGGTTAGGGTTAGGGTTAGGGTTAGGGTTAGGGTTAGGGTTAGGGTTAGGGTTAGGGTTAGGGTTAGGGTTAGGGTTAGGGTTAGGGTTAGGGTTAGGGTTAGGGTTAGGGTTAGGGTTAGGGTTAGGGTTAGGGTTAGGGTTAGGGTTAGGGTTAGGGTTAGGGTTAGGGTTAGGGTTAGGGTTAGGGTTAGGGTTAGGGTTAGGGTTAGGGTTAGGGTTAGGGTTAGGGTTAGGGTTAGGGTTAGGGTTAGGGTTAGGGTTAGGGTTAGGGTTAGGGTTAGGGTTAGGGTTAGGGTTAGGGTTAGGGTTAGGGTTAGGGTTAGGGTTAGGGTTAGGGTTAGGGTTAGGGTTAGGGTTAGGGTTAGGGTTAGGGTTAGGGTTAGGGTTAGGGTTAGGGTTAGGGTTAGGGTTAGGGTTAGGGTTAGGGTTAGGGTTAGGGTTAGGGTTAGGGTTAGGGTTAGGGTTAGGGTTAGGGTTAGGGTTAGGGTTAGGGTTAGGGTTAGGGTTAGGGTTAGGGTTAGGGTTAGGGTTAGGGTTAGGGTTAGGGTTAGGGTTAGGGTTAGGGTTAGGGTTAGGGTTAGGGTTAGGGTTAGGGTTAGGGTTAGGGTTAGGGTTAGGGTTAGGGTTAGGGTTAGGGTTAGGGTTAGGGTTAGGGTTAGGGTTAGGGTTAGGGTTAGGGTTAGGGTTAGGGTTAGGGTTAGGGTTAGGGTTAGGGTTAGGGTTAGGGTTAGGGTTAGGGTTAGGGTTAGGGTTAGGGTTAGGGTTAGGGTTAGGGTTAGGGTTAGGGTTAGGGTTAGGGTTAGGGTTAGGGTTAGGGTTAGGGTTAGGGTTAGGGTTAGGGTTAGGGTTAGGGTTAGGGTTAGGGTTAGGGTTAGGGTTAGGGTTAGGGTTAGGGTTAGGGTTAGGGTTAGGGTTAGGGTTAGGGTTAGGGTTAGGGTTAGGGTTAGGGTTAGGGTTAGGGTTAGGGTTAGGGTTAGGGTTAGGGTTAGGGTTAGGGTTAGGGTTAGGGTTAGGGTTAGGGTTAGGGTTAGGGTTAGGGTTAGGGTTAGGGTTAGGGTTAGGGTTAGGGTTAGGGTTAGGGTTAGGGTTAGGGTTAGGGTTAGGGTTAGGGTTAGGGTTAGGGTTAGGGTTAGGGTTAGGGTTAGGGTTAGGGTTAGGGTTAGGGTTAGGGTTAGGGTTAGGGTTAGGGTTAGGGTTAGGGTTAGGGTTAGGGTTAGGGTTAGGGTTAGGGTTAGGGTTAGGGTTAGGGTTAGGGTTAGGGTTAGGGTTAGGGTTAGGGTTAGGGTTAGGGTTAGGGTTAGGGTTAGGGTTAGGGTTAGGGTTAGGGTTAGGGTTAGGGTTAGGGTTAGGGTTAGGGTTAGGGTTAGGGTTAGGGTTAGGGTTAGGGTTAGGGTTAGGGTTAGGGTTAGGGTTAGGGTTAGGGTTAGGGTTAGGGTTAGGGTTAGGGTTAGGGTTAGGGTTAGGGTTAGGGTTAGGGTTAGGGTTAGGGTTAGGGTTAGGGTTAGGGTTAGGGTTAGGGTTAGGGTTAGGGTTAGGGTTAGGGTTAGGGTTAGGGTTAGGGTTAGGGTTAGGGTTAGGGTTAGGGTTAGGGTTAGGGTTAGGGTTAGGGTTAGGGTTAGGGTTAGGGTTAGGGTTAGGGTTAGGGTTAGGGTTAGGGTTAGGGTTAGGGTTAGGGTTAGGGTTAGGGTTAGGGTTAGGGTTAGGGTTAGGGTTAGGGTTAGGGTTAGGGTTAGGGTTAGGGTTAGGGTTAGGGTTAGGGTTAGGGTTAGGGTTAGGGTTAGGGTTAGGGTTAGGGTTAGGGTTAGGGTTAGGGTTAGGGTTAGGGTTAGGGTTAGGGTTAGGGTTAGGGTTAGGGTTAGGGTTAGGGTTAGGGTTAGGGTTAGGGTTAGGGTTAGGGTTAGGGTTAGGGTTAGGGTTAGGGTTAGGGTTAGGGTTAGGGTTAGGGTTAGGGTTAGGGTTAGGGTTAGGGTTAGGGTTAGGGTTAGGGTTAGGGTTAGGGTTAGGGTTAGGGTTAGGGTTAGGGTTAGGGTTAGGGTTAGGGTTAGGGTTAGGGTTAGGGTTAGGGTTAGGGTTAGGGTTAGGGTTAGGGTTAGGGTTAGGGTTAGGGTTAGGGTTAGGGTTAGGGTTAGGGTTAGGGTTAGGGTTAGGGTTAGGGTTAGGGTTAGGGTTAGGGTTAGGGTTAGGGTTAGGGTTAGGGTTAGGGTTAGGGTTAGGGTTAGGGTTAGGGTTAGGGTTAGGGTTAGGGTTAGGGTTAGGGTTAGGGTTAGGGTTAGGGTTAGGGTTAGGGTTAGGGTTAGGGTTAGGGTTAGGGTTAGGGTTAGGGTTAGGGTTAGGGTTAGGGTTAGGGTTAGGGTTAGGGTTAGGGTTAGGGTTAGGGTTAGGGTTAGGGTTAGGGTTAGGGTTAGGGTTAGGGTTAGGGTTAGGGTTAGGGTTAGGGTTAGGGTTAGGGTTAGGGTTAGGGTTAGGGTTAGGGTTAGGGTTAGGGTTAGGGTTAGGGTTAGGGTTAGGGTTAGGGTTAGGGTTAGGGTTAGGGTTAGGGTTAGGGTTAGGGTTAGGGTTAGGGTTAGGGTTAGGGTTAGGGTTAGGGTTAGGGTTAGGGTTAGGGTTAGGGTTAGGGTTAGGGTTAGGGTTAGGGTTAGGGTTAGGGTTAGGGTTAGGGTTAGGGTTAGGGTTAGGGTTAGGGTTAGGGTTAGGGTTAGGGTTAGGGTTAGGGTTAGGGTTAGGGTTAGGGTTAGGGTTAGGGTTAGGGTTAGGGTTAGGGTTAGGGTTAGGGTTAGGGTTAGGGTTAGGGTTAGGGTTAGGGTTAGGGTTAGGGTTAGGGTTAGGGTTAGGGTTAGGGTTAGGGTTAGGGTTAGGGTTAGGGTTAGGGTTAGGGTTAGGGTTAGGGTTAGGGTTAGGGTTAGGGTTAGGGTTAGGGTTAGGGTTAGGGTTAGGGTTAGGGTTAGGGTTAGGGTTAGGGTTAGGGTTAGGGTTAGGGTTAGGGTTAGGGTTAGGGTTAGGGTTAGGGTTAGGGTTAGGGTTAGGGTTAGGGTTAGGGTTAGGGTTAGGGTTAGGGTTAGGGTTAGGGTTAGGGTTAGGGTTAGGGTTAGGGTTAGGGTTAGGGTTAGGGTTAGGGTTAGGGTTAGGGTTAGGGTTAGGGTTAGGGTTAGGGTTAGGGTTAGGGTTAGGGTTAGGGTTAGGGTTAGGGTTAGGGTTAGGGTTAGGGTTAGGGTTAGGGTTAGGGTTAGGGTTAGGGTTAGGGTTAGGGTTAGGGTTAGGGTTAGGGTTAGGGTTAGGGTTAGGGTTAGGGTTAGGGTTAGGGTTAGGGTTAGGGTTAGGGTTAGGGTTAGGGTTAGGGTTAGGGTTAGGGTTAGGGTTAGGGTTAGGGTTAGGGTTAGGGTTAGGGTTAGGGTTAGGGTTAGGGTTAGGGTTAGGGTTAGGGTTAGGGTTAGGGTTAGGGTTAGGGTTAGGGTTAGGGTTAGGGTTAGGGTTAGGGTTAGGGTTAGGGTTAGGGTTAGGGTTAGGGTTAGGGTTAGGGTTAGGGTTAGGGTTAGGGTTAGGGTTAGGGTTAGGGTTAGGGTTAGGGTTAGGGTTAGGGTTAGGGTTAGGGTTAGGGTTAGGGTTAGGGTTAGGGTTAGGGTTAGGGTTAGGGTTAGGGTTAGGGTTAGGGTTAGGGTTAGGGTTAGGGTTAGGGTTAGGGTTAGGGTTAGGGTTAGGGTTAGGGTTAGGGTTAGGGTTAGGGTTAGGGTTAGGGTTAGGGTTAGGGTTAGGGTTAGGGTTAGGGTTAGGGTTAGGGTTAGGGTTAGGGTTAGGGTTAGGGTTAGGGTTAGGGTTAGGGTTAGGGTTAGGGTTAGGGTTAGGGTTAGGGTTAGGGGGTTAGGGTTAGGGTTAGGGTTAGGGTTAGGGTTAGGGTTAGGGTTAGGGTTAGGGTTAGGGTTAGGGTTAGGGTTAGGGTTAGGGTTAGGGTTAGGGTTAGGGTTAGGGTTAGGGTTAGGGTTAGGGTTAGGGTTAGGGTTAGGGTTAGGGTTAGGGTTAGGGTTAGGGTTAGGGTTAGGGTTTAGGGTTAGGGTTAGGGTTAGGGTTAGGGTTAGGGTTAGGGTTAGGGTTAGGGTTAGGGTTAGGGTTAGGGTTAGGGTTAGGGTTAGGGTTAGGGTTAGGGTTAGGGTTAGGGTTAGGGTTAGGGTTAGGGTTAGGGTTAGGGTTAGGGTTAGGGTTAGGGTTAGGGTTAGGGTTAGGGTTAGGGTTAGGGTTAGGGTTAGGGTTAGGGTTAGGGTTAGGGTTAGGGTTAGGGTTAGGGTTAGGGTTAGGGTTAGGGTTAGGGTTAGGGTTAGGGTTAGGGTTAGGGTTAGGGTTAGGGTTAGGGTTAGGGTTAGGGTTAGGGTTAGGGTTAGGGTTAGGGTTAGGGTTAGGGTTAGGGTTAGGGTTAGGGTTAGGGTTAGGGTTAGGGTTAGGGTTAGGGTTAGGGTTAGGGTTAGGGTTAGGGTTAGGGTTAGGGTTAGGGTTAGGGTTAGGGTTAGGGTTAGGGTTAGGGTTAGGGTTAGGGTTAGGGTTAGGGTTAGGGTTAGGGTTAGGGTTAGGGTTAGGGTTAGGGTTAGGGTTAGGGTTAGGGTTAGGGTTAGGGTTAGGGTTAGGGTTAGGGTTAGGGTTAGGGTTAGGGTTAGGGTTAGGGTTAGGGTTAGGGTTAGGGTTAGGGTTAGGGTTAGGGTTAGGGTTAGGGTTAGGGTTAGGGTTAGGGTTAGGGTTAGGGTTAGGGTTAGGGTTAGGGTTAGGGTTAGGGTTAGGGTTAGGGTTAGGGTTAGGGTTAGGGTTAGGGTTAGGGTTAGGGTTAGGGTTAGGGTTAGGGTTAGGGTTAGGGTTAGGGTTAGGGTTAGGGTTAGGGTTAGGGTTAGGGTTAGGGTTAGGGTTAGGGTTAGGGTTAGGGTTAGGGTTAGGGTTAGGGTTAGGGTTAGGGTTAGGGTTAGGGTTAGGGTTAGGGTTAGGGTTAGGGTTAGGGTTAGGGTTAGGGTTAGGGTTAGGGTTAGGGTTAGGGTTAGGGTTAGGGTTAGGGTTAGGGTTAGGGTTAGGGTTAGGGTTAGGGTTAGGGTTAGGGTTAGGGTTAGGGTTAGGGTTAGGGTTAGGGTTAGGGTTAGGGTTAGGGTTAGGGTTAGGGTTAGGGTTAGGGTTAGGGTTAGGGTTAGGGTTAGGGTTAGGGTTAGGGTTAGGGTTAGGGTTAGGGTTAGGGTTAGGGTTAGGGTTAGGGTTAGGGTTAGGGTTAGGGTTAGGGGTTAGGGTTAGGGTTAGGGTTAGGGTTAGGGTTAGGGTTAGGGTTAGGGTTAGGGTTAGGGTTAGGGTTAGGGTTAGGGTTAGGGTTAGGGTTAGGGTTAGGGTTAGG